>NW_021822911.1:4253006-4283006 GCF_901001165.1 Salmo trutta | reverse complement strand
TGCTTATTTCCTGTTACAGCAACACCTACTTTCCTCTCAACCCCAGACTGTCGCCATGCAATTTCTTTCCCCAAAAGCTCTCTTACATAGGCAGTATTCACATTTCCTCTACCTCAAGGTCTAATTAACATTTCAATTCCTGATCAAATTATAGTTGTGTCACATTTTCCCACGGCACGCACTCGCTCACTAAAGTAAAAAAACTTAACAAACACATCGGCTTCCCCGTGGCTCAGTTGGTAGAGCATGGTGTTTACAACGCCAGCATGGTGTGTTATACATACTGGCCTTCCCTGTGGCTCAGTTGGTAGAGCATGGTGTGTACAACGCCAGCATGGTGTGTTATACATACTGGCCTCCCCCGTGGCTCAGTTGGTAGAGCATGGTGTTTACAACACCAGCATGGTGTGTTATACATACTGGCCTTCCCTGTGGCTCAGTTGGTAGAGCATGGTGTTTACAACACCAGCATGGTGTGTTATACATACTGGCCTCCCCCGTGGCTCAGTTGGTAGAGCATGGTGTTTACAACACCAGCATGGTGTGTTATACATACTGGCCTTCCCTGTGGCTCAGTTGGTAGAGCATGGTGTGTTATACATACTGGCCTTCCCTGTGGCTCAGTTGGTAGAGCATGGTGTTTGCAACGCCAGGGTTGTGGGTTCCATTCCCATGGGTGGCCAGTACGGGAAATAAATAAAAAATGCATGAAATGAAATGTATGCATTCACTACTGTACGTCACTCTGGATAAGAGCGTCTGCTAGACGACTAAAACGAAACAAACATCCAGCATATTTAGGGCCGGATAATTTCTCAGTGTGAATTACTAAGAAGAATTCATTAAAAAGAGAAGAAGAAGTTCCAACAGTAGCGAGGTGTCCATCATTTACATTCTAGTCATTTGGCAGACGCTCTTATCCAGATAATTTCTCAGTGTGAATTACTAAGAAGAATTCATTAAAAAGAGAAGAAGTTCCAACAGTAGCGAGGTGTCCATCATTTACATTCTAGTCATTTGCATACATTTCATTTCATGCATTTTTATTGTTTCCCCTCCCCCGTACTGGCTGCCCGTGGGAATGGAACCCACAACCCTGGCGTTGCAAACACCAAGCTGGCGTTGCAAACACCATGCTCTACCAACTGAGCCACAGGGAAGACTAGTAGCTAGGTGGGTGTGGTGCGATAACCCGAGCCGTTGGAATACAATAGTGTGCAACTGGAGCCCGGAATTCGCGGCGTTCCTGTATGGGGGGTGATAAGAGACATATATAAGCCTAGGCAACCGTACCACCTGACATGACACCAACGCCTTACTAATGGGGGGTGATAAGAGACATATATAAGCCTAGGCAACCGTACCACCTGACATGACACCAACGCCTTACTAACGTCTGCGGGACGCCTGCGTCGCGTGTTAATGAAACTCATATTGTGCATAGTTTATATTTATATAAATTAAATCTCAAACATAAATGTTAGAAACGTACCATTTTTCGGCCTACGGCTTGTATATTTCCTGTTATCGCTAATGGCCTAGAAAAGATGATGTCCAATCTATAGGTAACATGTCTTTCCCTCAACACCTCATGGCATGGTATCATGTTATCTTATCTCGCTATACACAGATCTAAATGTTGTTAGCCAATCACAGACTGTGTTACCAGTTCCACATCAGACAAGCAATAAGAGTTTCAGAGTTCACAGGTGCTATTCGGGATCCTTGGGCTGTTCCTACCTCTATCAAGTATAAATGTAAATTGGTTGAGTTTAGTGTTAGTTTAGGGTTTAGGGTAAGCACGTCCCAAGGAATCCGGATAGCGGTGACCGTTCATAGAGTGAGAGACTGGCACGGTATTTAAGAGCTTGGCGGTGATAGACATTCATTACATTTTTTTTACAAGCGACAGAAGCGATTTTCAAGTGTCTGCCCCAGATGATGAAAATAACTACCAAGATGTCCTTGATCCAATTTACATTTTTATTATTTATTATTTAACCTTTATTTTAGGCAAGTCAGTTAAGAACAAAGTGTTATTTACAATGACGGCCTACCAAAAGGCAAAAGGCTCCTGTGGGGACAGGGGCCTGGGATTTAAAAAATTCAATAAATACAATATAAATATAGGACAAAACACACTTCACAACAAGAGAGACAACACAACACTACATAATGAGAGACCTAAGACAATAACATAGCAAGGCAGCAACACATGACAACACAACATAACAACAGCATGGTAGCAACACAACATGTTAGCAGCACAAAACATGGTACAAACATTATTGGGCACAATCAACAGCACAAAGGTCAAGAAGGTAGAGACAACAATACATCACACAAAGCAGCCACAACTGTCAGTATTGAGGAGTAAGTAGGCTATATTTAAGTTGTGATATCGTTAGGAAATATTTAGGCCTACTATGTTTATAAGTCAAATTAGGTTAATTTTGAAAATAATAATTTTTCGTTGATCACGAGTTGATAACGTATTGTCGAAAGCACGTAGGCAATATTATTTACTGTGTCGATTGGGGAGTAGGCTAGTGTACATTTGACTTGTAAAAGACACAAACCCAATCTAATCAAAGTAATCCAAGCTAAATTATTGCACCGATTGAAATGTAATGTGTTTTTAGTGTGTATTCTGTTACATAAAAAATGTCACTGTTGCCTATTAGATCAAAATCAGTGTGCGCACGTCTGATTTGACTTGATCCATGTACAGGTGAGGCCATTCCATGTCTTTATTGCTTTGTATGAGAAGGCAGTTTGGTAGATGGTGGTGGACCATTTGATGATGCTACATTCACCCCTGGAGGAGGTTTTTGGGACACTGCTATTTAAGTCTGAGCAGAGGTTGACGAAAACCTTCAAAGGTGGTGCTGCTATATTGCATTTTATTTTGAATACCAGGCAGATGTTGGAGTAGAGAATGAAATGGTGTAAATTGAAGAAGTTAAACTTGCTGAGTACACTCTTAGGAAAAAGCGGTTCCAAAGGGTTATACGGCAGTCCCCATAGGAGAACCCTTTAAAGAACCCATTTTTGTTCGAGTAACAACCTTTTTGGGTTCCATGTAGAACCATCTGTGGAATGGAACACAAAAAAGATCTCCGAGGCCCCGAAAAGGGGTTCTACCTGGAATCAAAAAGGGTTCTTCTATGGGGACAGCGGAAGAATCCTTTTAGGTTCTAGAGAGCACCTTTTTTCCTGAGAGAGACCTATATTGCCGTGGTTTTCTGTAAAAATAAATGCAACAGGCCCTCTGGTGAATCTAGCAAGATAGCGAATCATTGCATCACCGACTAAGTATGAATATAATGAACATTTATGACTTGCACCATTATGCAATTATTAAGAGACTAGATACAAAGAGCTAATCCTGGCAACCAATGTTCTAGCATTAATTAACTGAGGCAAGCAGATCAGAGATGTCAAGGTGGCATCCAAGAATATGCTACAGTATGTGTACTGTATAGTGTAAATAACAACTACCAATAGACCTTCTAAATTATGAGCATTTGGTCAATCAAATAATTACTCTGTAAAATGAGGAATGCAATTGATCTATTTAACTTAATTGGATGAAAGAATTGACACTCAAACAATTACAGTGTACTGTACATTAAATACATTATACATTACAGAATTACACAGAGTATATGACTATCACCAATAGGCTTAAGCAGTGTGGTAACACATGTCTTCAGTTCAGAATAGTCTCTAAGAGAAAACACGATGTGTGTCTGATACACACGAGCTTGGTAGCAAGTTCTCAAAGTTTGAACAAATTCACTGTCCTTTTAACCAAATTCAAGCAGAAACTCACGCCCAACCTGAATGAAGACTTCTTTGCACTTTGCTAGTTATAACAAAAGGCAGGAAAACAGCCAGATTTGAATCTAATCAACTCAATGTAAGTAACGTTAGCTAGCAATCTAAATCCAAAAACAGCTTAAATTATTTATTCCTATTTAATAATATTTTAGAAGGCTTACATCAGCCTGCCTAGTCAGCTAGCCAGACAGTTATGTTTAGCCAACATTAGCTAGCTAGCTAATTGTTTTTGTAGCTTTCATTTTGTATGTAACGTTAGCTTGCACTTAAATGGCATCTCTCGAGGAGATGTTATTTGATCTTTCCAACCAGGCAAAGTACTATGAAGGCACCAATGATCTCGACAAGAAGCACAACATTCGTAGGGGTCAGAAATTCACTATTCAAGGAAGGCACCAGTTCGCTTCTATTACATGACTGGAAGGATTTAGCTATGAACAACCATTTTTCAAAACCCATTAACCCTCTAGGTAGTTGGTCATCTAGAAGTTGCTAGCTATACATTTGTCATCTTGAGGTATCTAGCTATAAGTTAACTCAGATCAATCAAATTGACAGGTCTAAGCATTTTTTTTAATTGAACCTTTATTTAAACTAGACAAGTCAGTGAACTAGGCAAGTCAGTTAAAAGACCAAATTCTTATTTACAATGACGGCCTTGGAACAGTGGGTTAACTGCCTTGTTCAGGGGCAGAATGACAGATGTTTACCTTGTCAGCTCGGGGATTCAATCCACCAACCTTTCGGTTACTGGCCCAATGCTCTAACCAGTGCAGGACATTAAGCACATGGAGGAGATAATCCAGACCTTCTCAGAACCATTGTCTCCAAGCTGCCTTCAAAGCTCAGGGAGAAGTGGAGATCAGCTGTGTGGGATTTTCAGGATCAACACAGCAGAGGAACAAAGTCTGAAGACTTTGTGGAGAAGCAGGCCTGAATTGCATTGGATCCAGTATTCTTTTAAACCTTTTTTATATTCATAAGTATATTGAGTTTTTTTTAACACAATATACTTGCAGTGAAGCCGCTCAACAACTACATCATATTGGTCATCTAACAGACTCCCATCCAGAGCGACACACAGAGGCAACCAGGGTCAACGCCCTGCTCAAGGGCACGTTGACAGATCTCCCACAGGGTCAAAAACGGGGACCCGAACCAGCGATCCATTAGCAACTGGCCCAAGCTCCCAACCGCCAGGCCACCAGCCCTCCAAGATCCCCCCCACAGTTCCCCAAGAGCTGCCCCTCAACCATCCAAGACCCACCCACAGCCCCCCCAAAGAAAAAGAAAATACTATATATATATATTCCATATATATTCCATTCCCCACCCCAAGATCTCCACCCCCTCATTCACCAACAACCAACAAAATGAACAAAAGAGAAAAAAGAGAAAGACAAAGGAAAACAGAAAACAACCATCCAAAAAACAAAAGACATCCAGGACAACAAAAATCATAACAGCAAGGCAAACTGAATATGTTGTGCATGTATGGCACTATTTACATGTGTGTGTGTGTGTCTGTGTATGTGCACATGTGTGCATTTGAATGAGAGTGTGTGTATATACATGTGTACAAACACCTGCATCAGCCTCAGACAAACCAACATTAGCTGTAACAACACTGCCCCTCAGTGTCATTCAAACTGGCTTTTTGTTATGTTTATTTTGACTTTATTTTTTATACTTTTATCTTTAACCGTCATTCTATCCCGTACCCTGCAACTCCACTCCCACTTGTCCCAGCTTCCCTCAGCGCATCCCACCTATCTCTGCAGGCCAGCCTCTTCCGATTTCTACGCAACATATATCTTTCAATGATGTTGTGATGTTTAACATTGTCACGCCCTGACCTGAGAGAGCCTTTTTATGTCTCTATTTAGGTTTGGTCAGGGTGTGATTTGGGTGGGCATTCTATGTCTGTATTTCTATGTTGGGGATTGCTTTGTTTCGGCAGGGTATGGCTCCCAATCAGGAACAGCTGTACATCGTTGTTGCTGATTGGGAGTCATACTTAGGCAGCATGTGTTTCCTTTGGGTTTTGTGGGTAGATGTTTTCTGTTTAGTGTGTTAGGATATCTGACAGGACTGTTTGGCTGTCGTCTGTTTTTCTTTGTGAAGTGCCTTTTTCATCTAAAATAAAAGATGAACAAATTCCACGCTGCACCTTGGTCTACTACTTCAGACAGCCGTTACAAACATACCATTTCTATGGAATATAATCTACAGAATGCGTATTGAAGATAAATACTTTTACGAGGAGTATTAGTAATTGACTGACCCGGTCTCTCCAGATCTCCTAACAGTACTATTTCTAGGGTCAATTTTAGATCAATGCTATGCATTTTCAGCCATTCCTGAACCTGAGACCAGAAACAGGCTACGTGAGGGCAATACCAAAATAAATGGTCTATTGAATATGTAGTCTCACAACAAAATCTGCAGAGCTTTGATGATTGATTTGATGATATGCCCCAAATATTCAACATTTTGTTGGTAGCAAGAATTCTAAATAATAATTTCAGCTCAAACCACGAAGTCTTGAATCTTGCGTCGTTTTATATATCAACTCATACACCTTGTACCATGGAATCGGTAGATCAAAAATCTCTTCCCAACTATTTTGCAATCTGTATGGCACAGCTGTCAACATCCTGCTCCTCAAATGAAACTGGTATACTTTCCTATTTATGCCATTTTTATTCCTCCGCCAGTTTTGATCCTTTATATTGGTCAGACAGACCAGTTCCCTACATCCTCCCGCTGCCACCTGCCTCCTCCATTTTTGGGGTAATGCTGTAATCAATTGGTTGTAATCTTGGATTGAACAGACCTTCCCAAACAATTCTGATATCTCTATGAAGGACATAACTCTACCATTCCAATTTACAATATAATTTAAAAACAGAATACCCTTTTCAAACATCTTTCCAATAAATACAGGTATTTTATCAACCAGCACATTTGAGTGGTGTAATATTTGTTTTATCTTTTCAGGGGGGATGAAATTGAAATTGTAGCCAGCTCTGTAATGCTTGTTTGAAAAAGAGATACTTTGAAAAAAGTATAATTCTCAATTACTTGAAAATGAGACATGGCAATCTGCACAAAGGCAAAAAGGCCATTTTTAAACATTGGATGAGCTTTTCTTAGTAATCTACTGGAGAACCATTTAGGGTTCAAGTAAAACTGTTGAATAAGTGAAGCTTTTAGAGAGAGGTTTAGTGCTTTTATATTTAATAATCTCAACCCACCCAAATCATATTCATTATATAGATAGTCACGCTTTATTTTGTCTGGTTTAGCATCCCAGATAAAGAAAATATTTTTTTGCTCATTGGATTTGAAAAACAAATCATCAGGAGTAGCAGGGGCATAAACTGAGATAAGACTAAGGAGTTAATCAGGGCATTTTTCCCATAAATAGACTAGTATTTACCTCTCCATGGTTGCAGGATCTAATCTATTTATTGTTTCTGGTCATGTGACATTAAACTTGTTTATAGTGTTCTCTGCATGTTTGTTACAGATGATGTCTACTCTCTGCAGAATCACATGCTCTGTTGATGTAAAAAATAATAATTGTACCTTTATTTAACAAGGCAAGTCAGTTAAGAACAAATTCTTATTTACAATGACGGCCTAGGAACAGTGGGTTAACTGCCTTGTTCAGGGGCATAACAACAGATTTTTACCTTGTCTGCTTGGGGATTCAATTTAGCAACCTTTCGGTTACTGGCCCAACACTCTAAACACTAGGCTACCTGCCACCATGCCCCCATCTGTGTTGGACATTGTGTTCTTCATAGAGGCTACAGTTTTTATATGATTATATTTAATAACATGACTTTTGGTCTCTTGGTTTCTCAGTGAACTGGCGAAACAGCTTGTCACTGGGACATGGACTGAAACAACTGACCTGAACTTTATTAAAGGTAATATTTAGCATTGAGTGTTTTTTGCATTCAATGTTATTATTTGATTTCAAATATTTTGTTGCATATTTTGTAACTGCAACTGTTAACTCTTGAAACAGGGACTTCCTGGAACCATAAAGCAGTGATTGTGGTGTCTTCATGCTCATGGTCAGATTTCACTGTTCTAGTATCATCATTTTTTACTAACCTACATTTATAATGAGTAATTAACATTGTTTTATTAACATACATTTATAATGAGTAATTAACATTATGTTTTACTAAGCTACATTTATAATTAGTAATTAACATTATGTTTTACTAACCTACATTTATAATGAGTAATTAACATTATGTTTTACTAACCTAAATTTATAATGAGTAATTAACATTATGTTTTACTAACCTACATTTATGAGTAATTAACATTATGTTTTACTAACCTACATTTATAATGAGTAATTAACATTGTTTTATTAACATACATTTATAATGAGTAATTAACATTATGTTTTACTAACCTACATTTATAATGAGTAATTAACATTATGTTTTACTAACCTACATTTATAATGAGTAATTAACATTGTTTATTCATTATTGTCACGACTTCCGCCGAAGTCGGTCCCTCTCCTTGTTCGGGCGGTGTTCGGCGGTCGACGTCACCACCCTTCTAGCCATCACTGATCCACTTTTCATTTTCCATTGGTTTTGTCTTGTCTTCCATCACACCTGGTTCCAATCCCATCAATTACATGTTGTGTATTTAACCCTCTGCTTCCCCTCATGTCCTTGTCGGTGATTGTTTGTTGTATGTAATGGTGCATTTATGCTCTGGTGTGCGACGGGTTTTGTACCAACTTCCTTTATTTTGTATATGTTGGTTTTCAGAATTTGTGAGCACTTATTAAATGATTCCGTTTATACCAAGTTCGTTCTCCTGCGCCTGACTTCCCTGCCACCAACACGCACCCTTTACAATATGTTTCACTAACATACATTTATAATGAATAATTAACATTGTGTTTTATTCATTATGTGTTTTCTTTCCAGTACACATGATATTTTGCCACAGACACTCCATTTGATTACTCGATCGTAAGTGGTATTATGTCAAATGCAGAAAAGGTATTAATTTAGTATTTACAGATGCTCAAAATGAGTAATTGGAAATGCATTGTGACTGTTCTCGTCCTTCAGCCTGATATACCTGGTCTGAGGAGATGGTGGTGTGTGGTCCTTCAGCCTGGTCTGAGGAGATGGTGGTGTGTGGTCCTTCAGCCTGGTCTGAGGAGATGGGGGTGTGTGGTCCTTCAGCCTGGTCTGAGGAGATGGTGGTGTCTGGTCCTTCAGCCTGGTCTGAGGAGATGGTGGTGTCTGGTCCTTCAGCCTGGTCTGAGGAGATGGGGGTGTCTGGTCCTTCAGCCTGGTCTGAGGAGATGGTGGTGTCTGGTCCTTCAGCCTGGTCTGAGGAGATGGGGGTGTCTGGTCCTTCAGCCTGGTCTGAGGAGATGGTGGTGTCTGGTCCTTCAGCCTGGTCTGAGGAGATGGTGGTGTCTGGTCCTTCAGCCTGGTCTGAGGAGATGGTGGTGTCTGGTCCTTCAGCCTGGTCTGAGGAGATGGTGGTGTCTGGTCCTTCAGCCTGGTCTGAGGAGATGGTGTTGTCTGGTCCTTCTGGGGAACCTGGAGCTGGACAGGTACAATCTGTTATTTGAATAAAAGTCAATGTCTTTGGAAGATTATCCCAAGTGATATTTAATTTTGAAGTGTTGGTACTTTTTTCTGAAAATATCCAGGCATGGCAGAAGGCTTGTCCACTGGATAGACTAAGGCAAGGCTTTGTTAAGGGGGATCTCCAGCATAGATTACGAATTTAACGAAAAGGAGACATGAGGAAGTCACCCAAGTAAGTGTCATGTCATGAAGTTGGTCATTTCTGATAACGAAACCATTTGGAAAATATGACATTATGTCATGTTCCCAAATGTACCAGTTAAAGGTTTTAGACTACAGTATGTTATACTGTAACTAAAATGGTTTTAGACTACAGTATGTTATAACTATAACTAAAATGGTGGCATGATTTTTACAAACAGCATCAAATATACACTACATGACCAAATGTATGTGAACACCTGCTCACCGACCATCTCATTCCAAAATCAAGGGCATTAATATGGAGTTGGTCCCCCCTTTGCTACTATAACAGCCGCCACTCTTCTGGGAAGGCTTTCCACTAGATGTTGGAACATTGCTGCGGGGACTTGCTTCCATTCAGCCACAAGAGCATTAGGGAGGTCGGGCACTGATGTTGGGGGATTAGGCCTGGCTCGCAGTTGACGTTCCAATTCATCCCAAAGGTGTTCAACGGGGTTGAGGTCAGGGCTCTGTGAAGGACAGTCAATTTCTTCCACACCAATCTCGACAAACAATTTCTCTATGGACCTCGCTTTGTGCACAGGGACATTGTCAATCAGAAATAGGAATGGGCCTTCCCCAAAATGTTGCCACAGTTGCCAGCACAGAATCATCTAGAATGTAATTGTATGTTGTAGCGTTACGATTTCCCTTCACTGGAACTAAGGAGACAAGCCCGAACCATGGAAAAACAGCCCCAGACCATTATTCCTCCTCCACCAAACTTTACAGTTGGCAGTATACGTTGGGGCAGGTAGTGTTCTCCTGGCATCCGCCAATCCCAGACGTGACAGTCGGACTGCCAGATGGTGAAGCGTGATTCATTACTCCAGAAAATGCGCTTCAGCACTTGGCTGCCCCGTTCTGTGAGCTTGTGTGGCCTACCACTTCACGCTTGAGCCGTTGTTTCTCCAAGATGTTTCCACTTCACAATAACTGCATTTACAGTTGACCAGGGAATCTCTAGCAGGGCAGAAATGTGATGAACTGACTTTGTGGAAAGGTGGCATCCTATGACGGTGCCACGTTGAAAGTCACTGAGCTTTTCAGTAAGGCCATTCTACTGCTAATGTTTGTCTATGGAGATTGCATGGCGGTGTGCTCGATTTTATACACTTGTCAGCAACGGATGTGGCTGAAATAGTCGAATCCACTAATTTGAAGGGGTGTCTACATACTTTTGCATATCTAGTGCGTGTGTGTGTGTGTGTGTGCGTGTGTGTGTGTGTGTGTGTGTATATATATATATATATATATATATATATATATATATATATATATATATATATATACACACACACACTAGATATACAAAAGTATGTAGAACTGCGTATGTGCAGGCCGTCAAACCAAAGACACTCCTTCGATATAAAGTCGTTTTTGACTAAAATAATAACGTGTCAGTTTGTCTCTTTCACGAAGTTGGAGTAATAACATGTTAAAATACTTAAGACATTGGCTCGAATCTGGGTTTTACCTTTAGATTTAGAGAAAATGTACAACTAAGGAGGAATGTTTCACTTCTGACTTCTCAAACCCCAAATCACAGCATCGGTCTACTTCCTACAGTCTGCTTCCCCAGCGGTCCCGGTAGACTCGGGATGTTGGTCTCTGGGTTTAGGAATTCTGTTATGTCATTTCCTCATGAAGTTGAAAGGAAGTCTGTGGGCTGATGTACAAAAGGGATGTTGAAACTGTGGAGCACATTTCTCGGCAACATTAGAAGTCGGGTAAAAGTATTGATTTGAAGGAAAGACGAGCAGACTGGTAAGTCTAGAAGCTACTTACACACTATTATAAAGTTAAGTCGTCATCAGACATTTAAAAGTCAAGAGTAGGTTTGATCTATGATCTCTTATCACCATGGGTGTAGTGCTGAGGAGCGCGAGGGAGCACTTTCAATTTGAGAATACAATAAACATTATTCTGATCAATTCTAAATAAAATATATTTAATTACCAGGTAAATGGTAACGTTACTGTTACAAAAAAATACTGATTTCTAATAAGATTTTAGCACGGTTAGCTGAAGCTGAATAGTCAGAACAAATTGGAGGATGGATTTTATGCATCTTCTAAAACAGGGCTCTCCGATCCTGTTCCTGGAGAGATACCATCCTGTAGGTTTTCATTCCTATTCAAAACTAGTCACCTGATTAAAATAATGAGTTGGTTTATAAGATAAATCAGGTTAGTTACAGCTGTGGTTGTAGTGAAACCCTACCGGAGGGTAGCGCTCCAGGAACAGGATTGGAGTGAGACCCTACTGGAGGGTAGCGCTCCATGAACAGGGTTGGAGTGAGACCCTACCAGAGGGTAGCGCTCCAGGAACAGGGTTGGAGTGAGACCCTACCGGAGGGTAGCGCTCCAGGAACAGGGTTGGAGTGTAACCCTACCGGAGGGTAGCGCTCCAGGAACAGGGTTGGAGTGTAACCCTACCGGAGGGTAGCGCTCCAGGAACAGGGTTGGAGTGTAACCCTACCGGAGGGTAGCGCTCCAGGAACAGGGTTGGAGTGTGACCCTACCGGAGGGTAGCGCTCCAGGAACAGGGTTGGAGTGAAACCCTACCGGAGGGTAGCGCTCCAGGAACAGGGTTGGAGTGAGACACTACCGGAGGGTAGCGCTCCAGGAACAGGGTTGTAGTGAAACCCTACCGGAGGGTAGCGCTCCAGGAACAGGGTTGGAGTGAGACCCTACCGGAGGGTAGCGCTCCAGGAACAGGGTTGGAGTGAGACCCTACCGGAGGGTAGCGCTCCAGGAACAGGGTTGGAGTGTAACCCTACCGGAGGGTAGCGCTCCAGGAACAGGGTTGGAGTGAGACCCTACCGGAGAGTAGCGCTCCAGGAACAGGGTTGGAGTGTAACCCTACCGGAGGGTAGCGCTCCAGGAACAGGGTTGGAGTGAGACACTACCGGAGGGTAGCGCTCCAGGAACAGGGTTGTAGTGAAACCCTACCGGAGGGTAGCGCTCCAGGAACAGGGTTGGAGTGAGACCCTACCGGAGGGTAGCGCTCCAGGAACAGGGTTGGAGTGTAACCCTACCGGAGGGTAGCGCTCCAGGAACAGGGTTGTAGTGAAACCCTACCGGAGGGTAGCGCTCCAGGAACAGGGTTGGAGTGTAACCCTACCGGAGGGTAGTGCTCCAGGAACAGGGTTGGAGTGTAGCCCTACCGGAGGGTAGCGCTCCAGGAACAGGGTTGGAGTGTAACCCTACCGGAGGGTAGTGCTCCAGGAACAGGGTTGGAGTGAGACACTACCGGAGGGTAGTGCTCCAGGAACAGGGTTGGAGTGTAACCCTACCGGAGGGTAGCGCTCCAGGAACAGGGTTGGAGTGTAACCCTACCGGAGGGTAGCGCTCCAGGAACAGGGTTGGAGTGTAACCCTACCGGAGGGTAGCGCTCCAGGAACAGGGTTGGAGTGAGACCCTACCAGGTTTAGACTGGTCATCTATGATATGTAGGTTACATACAGTACATTCTCTGTCCTGCTACTGGTAGGACTATAACATTATGTTGATCTGAACAGGTTTAGACTGGTCATCTATGATATGTAGGTTATATACAGTACATTATCTGTCCTGCTACTGGTAGGACTATAACATTATGTTGATCTGAACAGGTTTAGACTGGTCATCTATGATATGTAGGTTATATACAGTACATTCTCTGTTCTGCTACTGGTAGGACTATAACATTATGTTGATCTGAACAGGTTTAGACTGGTCATCTATGATATGTAGGTTATATATAGTACATTCTCTGTCCTGCTACTGGTAGGACTATAACATTATGTTGATCTGAACAGGTTTAGACTGGTCATCTATGATATGTAGGTTATATACAGTACATTATCTGTCCTGCTACTGGTAGGACTATAACATTATGTTGATCTGAACAGGTTTAGACTGGTCATCTATGATATGTAGGTTATATACAGTACATTCTCTGTCCTGCTACTGGTAGGACTATAACATTATGTTGATCTGAACAGGTTTAGACTGGTCATCTATGATATGTAGGTTATATACAGTACATTCTCTGTCCTGCTACTGGTAGGACTATAACATTATGTTGATCTGAACAGGTTTAGACTGGTCATCTATGATATGTAGGTTATATACAGTACATTCTCTGTCCTGCTACTGGTAGGACTATAACATTATGTTGATCTGAACAGGTTTAGACTGGTCATCTATGATATGTAGGTTATATACAGTACATTCTCTGTTCTGCTACTGGTAGGACTATAACATTATGTTGATCTGAACAGGTTTAGACTGGTCATCTATGATATGTAGGTTATATACAGTACATTCTCTGTCCTGCTACTGGTAGGACTATAACATTATGTTGATCTGAACAGGTTTAGACTGGTCATCTATGATATGTAGGTTATATACAGTACATTCTCTGTCCTGCTACTGGTAGGACTATAACATTATGTTGATCTGAACAGGTTTAGACTGGTCATCTATGATATGTAGGTTATATACAGTACATTCTCTGTTCTGCTACTGGTAGGACTATAACATTATGTTGATCTGAACAGGTTTAGACTGGTCATCAATGTTATGTAGGTTATATACAGTACATTCTCTGTCCTGCTACTGGTAGGACTATAACATTATGTTGATCTGAACAGGTTTAGACTGGTCATCTATGATATGTAGGTTATATACAGTACATTCTCTGTCCTGCTACTGGTAGGACTATAACATTATGTTGATCTGAACAGGTTTAGACTGGTCATCTATGATATGTAGGTTATATACAGTACATTCTCTGTCCTGCTACTGGTAGGACTATAACATTATGTTGATCTGAACAGGTTTAGACTGGTCATCTATGATATGTAGGTTATATACAGTACATTCTCTGTCCTGCTACTGGTAGGACTATAACATTATGTTGATCTGAACAGGTTTAGGCTGGTCATCTATGATATGTAGGCTATAGCTGAGGTATAGACCTTGATCTACATATCACTAACAAACTGCTATTATACATTATAACCTAGTCTACTTTACATAATATAACATCTCTCACTTGATGCAAAAAACCTTTCTGAATGGATCAACAATTTCCTCCTCGGATCAATCATGTCCGTTTTAGCCCTTCTGTCTATATTCTCAGATACGTTTAGAAAAGAACAGATTGAAAGACAATAAATAGCCTACTGTTAGTGAATACAAATACGTGTGAGACATGGCCTTGTGTTGCTGTACTGTCTATAACTACCTTAACAAACAGTGACTATTATTATTATTATTATTATTATTATTATTATTATTATTATTATTAGTAGTATTATTATTGTTGTTATTATTGTTGCTGTACTGTCTATAACTACCTTAACAAACAGAGACTTATTATTATTATTATTATTATTATTAGTAGTATTATTATTATTATTGTTGTTGTACTGTCTATAACTACCTTAACAAACAGTGACTTATTATTATTATTATTATTATTATTATTATTATTGTTGCTGTACTGTCTATAACTACCTTAACAAACAGTGACGTATTATTATTATTGACAGTTACCATGGAGATGAAATGTCACAACTACATGTTCATGTGATGCATTAAATCACCTGACTGTTTCTATGTATGTTAGTAAATGTTTTATTTCTCAAAGAGAGATAATGAATAAATGAGAACAATTGACAATCAAGAACTAGTTGTCACTGTGTTAACCACAACCAACATGCTGGATCTCTGTTTAGTTGTCACTGTGTTAACCACAACCAACATGCTGGATCTCTGTTTAGTTGTCACTGTGTTAACCACAACCAACATGCTGGATCTCTGTTTAGTTGTCACTGTGTTAACCACAACCAACATGCTGGATCTCTGTTTAGGGGACAGTTCTCTAAAATGAGTCTCTCTGGGGAGAGAAAGGAGAGGGGCCCTGCCTCTAAAATGAGTCTCTCTGGGGAGAGAGAGGAGGGGGACCCTGCCTCTAAAAGGAGTCTCTCTGGGGAGAGAGAGGAGGGGGGCCCTGCCTCTAAAATGAGTCTCTCTGGGGAGAGAGAGGAGGGGGGCCCTGCCTCTAAAACACATCTCTCTGGGGGACATGACACCAAAGCTAAGAGGTAATATGACAATTTTATGAAGAATGAATTATGTTTATTTCAATAATTAATAGCTATCTTAAGATGAATGCAGTTACTGTAAATCTGTCTGGATAAGAGCATCTGCTAAATCAGGGGTTCTCAATCCGGGGTCTGTGGAGGTACTGCAGGGGTTCTCAATCTGGGGTCTGTGGAGGTACTGCAGGGGTTCCACGGCACCCTGACTGTACTCGTTGCAATGTAACACATTTGATAGAATTTTCACATGACACGACCACTTTGCCTACTCTTAATTATTGCCTAATATAATGGAATACATATTTTCTTTACCAATTCTGATCGTTGTTACAATAAGAATTTTGACAAAATTCCTGTTATATCAACACACTCCTCACACCCGTTTAACAACTCTAAATAGCTTTAGCATAGTAGGCATCAAGTCCCTTGCCAATAATGTTGCCTACAACGTTGCATACAATGTTCGTTTTCATCGAACACATATTACGCCCGAGATGCCTTCAATTTGCCTAATTTATAGCCACGCCCAATTTAGGATTGTTTTTTAACAACGTGATGTTGCGCTCCAAAGGGATATCTTGAAATAACATGATGTAGATAATTAAATAATCAAAAGAAAAACGTGTTTATTTTACACTCTTAGAAAAGAAGGTTCCTTATAGAACCAAAAAGGCTTCTATCACTTCCTTAATATATGGAATCACTAAAAGTGATATATATTTTTGGATTCAGTGAAGAAGAACCTCTAGAGTTCTGATCAATGAAAGGTGAATGTTTTGAGGATGTGAACCCAGCAGCCCTCCAGTGGTCAGATCAATTCCTCTTGTTTTTACCAGCGCCCGGCCCGGGATATAAACCAGCCACCTTTCAGCCACAGGTCCAACTCCTGCTACAGCTCCAACTCCTTAGCCGCTGGGCGAAAACCTGAGTTAATCTTCAGAAATAAGCATAAATGAATCTGCCAAAATGAAGAAAAAATGCTTTGGAGACATACATGGTATCACTTGTTATACATAAGTATTATACATAAATCATTGCCAAAAGCACAAGACATATATTATTAATGGATTAATCATATAGAAATATAAAACATTATTTTTAACTACTACAAAGCAATTACATGTGGCTCAGGAACCACTGACTCACTGCATTATTCTATAGTTTTATCAAGACACCTGCTGTTAACTCTTAACTACTTAGGACAGCTCACGAGGTGTCCTAAATATCTGCCGACTAGGTGGGACTAGAGACTTCATGCATAGCTTTAATTTATACCCATAAGTGTAAAATGTCTTTATTCTTAGCACTTATACGACCAATTTTCTACTCTGAGACGATTTGTGGACATGGGCCTAGATCTCAAAATATTGTTATAAAAAACTTATGATGTTTGTTTAACATAATAATAAAAAATGAATATTACTAATGTAACCCACTGTAAAGACTGGGTTTAGTTGATTGTGTTGCACTGCTCATGTCCGCGTTCTGGACCTTCCCGCGTCCCCGTACAGAACTGTCCGCGTCCACGTACAGAACTGTCCGCGTCCACGTACATTGTGGCGCCAAGCATATTGTCCGGTTACGCGCAGAGTTTGCTGAGGTGATTTTGGGGAATAACGACTGAGTTTGTTACAGTGTCGAAACGCTGAAGTTTATTGTTCAATTAGCTTTTTGCTTTACGGTCAGGGACAGTATGAGTGTAGCCAGATCCTTTTCACTCTCTATCCTCGTTTCATTTTGTGGTTCACCGGATTCGTCATCGAGACGAGGGACAGACGAACGACCTGCTAGCTAGCCTAGCTAGTCGGTACAGCTCGGTAAGCTAGCTAGTTACTAATTAGTAGCATCGTAGTTCTCCTTCTCTCTCGTTGACGGATGCTGGCTACCTCTGTCCGGTTCTCCTCTCTTCACTAGATGGACGGTCACTTTAGTGTTTAACCCCTCTGTGTCCAAGGACTAATCTTTTGAATATTATTTTCGGGGCTCCTCAGTAGGCTGGACACATTCCGTTTATTTTAATTCTCAGCTGCCTCACCAATGTCTGTAAGTAAATTAATAACTTTTAATTGCTAAATATTTCCAATAGATGGCAGCATAAGACCACGAAGCATCAGTTATAGGCTACAAGCAGCCATATGATTGACATAAAAATAGCATGCAACCACAGACTATATGTCCCATGATTTTCTGAAATGGTCACTCATTACTTTAGTTAGTTATATATCTCCTATTAGGGCTGTGTTGCTTTAGGGAGAGAAACAAAAATAGTGAGGTATTGAATAGTGAGGTGTAAATAGTGAGGTATTGAATAGTGAGGTATTGAATAGTGAGGTATTGAATAGTGAGGTGTAAATAGTGAGGTATTGAATAGTGAGGTATTGAATAGTGAGGTATTGAATAGTGAGGTATTGAATAGTGAGGTGTAAATAGTGAGGTATTGAATAGTGAGGTATTGAATAGTGAGGTGTAAATAGTGAGGTATTGAATAGTGAGGTGTTGAATAGTGAGGTATTGAATAGTGAGGTGTAAATAGTGAGGTATTGAATAGTGAGGTGTAAATAGTGAGGTATTGAATAGTGAGGTGTAAATAGTGAGGTATTGAATAGTGAGGTATTGAATAGTGAGGTAAAAATAGTGAGGTATTGAATAGTGAGGTAAAAATAGTGAGGTGTAAATAGTGAGGTATTGAATAGTGAGGTATTGAATAGTGAGGTATTGAATAGTGAGGTGTAAATAGTGAGGTATTGAATAGTGAGGTATTGAATAGTGAGGTATTGAATAGTGAGGTGTAAATAGTGAGGTATTGAATAGTGAGGTATTGAATAGTGAGGTATTGAATAGTGAGGTATTGAATAGTGAGGTGTAAATAGTGAGGTATTGAATAGTGAGGTATTGAATAGTGAGGTATTCAATAGTGAGGTATTGAATAGTGAGGTATTGAATAGTGAGGTGTAAATAGTGAGGTATTGAATAGTGAGGTGTAAATAGTGAGGTATTGAATAGTGAGGTATTGAATAGTGAGGTATTGAATAGTGAGGTATTGAATAGTGAGGTATTGTAATAAATATATTCTTTATGTCTCTTGATACTAATGCGATATTGCCTAAACACTGCCAGTAACCTTACACAATCATTATACCAAGATAACATCTTGCAGAACAGTTAATCCTAACCACCCACACACACACACAATGCCTGGTTGTGGGGCCGCTCAAGGACAGGTGTACGGGAGGGGCTGGTAGCAGAAACTGTCCTAACTGTAGCATAAAAACAGGCACTGTCCTTGGGTGTCTGACTCTCGGGTACACACATGAAGATAAGCTAGAAGTAGTGTAGGCTGAGTAGACTCGTTACACACACACACACACACGGCCAAGGAGGAATCAGCAATCTGGCAAGAACAGGAACCAATGAGCACCCAAGGCTCACTCCACGACCAGTCAGCTGAGAGGATCAACCAGATTCAACCTACGTCATATTGTTGTCATACCCTGTACAAAATGCCTATGTACTCTATATTCGGGGCTCTCTTCTGTGGTCTCCTTAAGAGGTGACAGAACGAGTCCGTGCACGCTATGTCAAATATCTTTGTATCTTAATAAAGCTGCCTTATTATTATTAACGAATCCACCCTCTCCGGCGCCTTGACTTGATCTCCGTCTCATGAAACTGATCATCAACAGTATTGAATAGTGAGGTGTAAATAGTGAGGTATTGAATAGTGAGGTGTAAATAGTGAGGTATTGAATAGTGAGGTATTGAATAGTGAGGTATTGAATAGTGAGGTATTGAAGTGAGGTATGAATAGTGAGGTATTGAATAGTGAGGTATTGAATAGTGAGGTATTGAATAGTGAGGTGTGAATAGTGAGGTGTTGAATAGTGAGGTGTAAATAGTGAGGTGTAAATAGTGAGGTATTGAATAGTGAGGTGTAAATAGTGAGGTATTGAATAGTGAGGTGTAAATAGTGAGGTATTGAATAGTGAGGTATTGAATAGTGAGGTGTAAATAGTGAGGTGTAAATAGTGAGGTATTGAATAGTGAGGTGTAAATAGTGAGGTATTGAATAGTGAGGTATTGAATAGTGAGGTATTGAATAGTGAGGTGTAAATAGTGAGGTGTAAATAGTGAGGTATTGAATAGTGAGGTGTAAATAGTGAGGTGTAAATAGTGAGGTATTGAATAGTGAGGTATTGAATAGTGAGGTATTGAATAGTGAGGTGTAAATAGTGAGGTGTAAATAGTGAGGTATTGAATAGTGAGGTGTAAATAGTGAGGTATTGAATAGTGAGGTGTAAATAGTGAGGTGTAAATAGTGAGGTATTGAATAGTGAGGTATTGAATAGTGAGGTATTGAATAGTGAGGTATTGAATAGTGAGGTATTGAATAGTGAGGTGTAAATAGTGAGGTGTAAATAGTGAGGTATTGAATAGTGAGGTATTGAATAGTGAGGTGTAAATAGTGAGGTATTGAATAGTGAGGTGTAAATAGTGAGGTATTGAATAGTGAGGTGTAAATAGTGAGGTGTAAATAGTGAGGTATTGAATAGTGAGGTGTAAATAGTGAGGTGTAAATAGTGAGGTATTGAATAGTGAGGTGTAAATAGTGAGGTGTTGAATAGTGAGGTATTAAATAGTGAGGTATTGAATAGTGAGGTATTGAATAGTGAGGTATTGAATAGTGAGGTGTAAATAGTGAGGTATTGAATAGTGAGGTATTGAATAGTGAGGTATTGAATAGTGAGGTGTAAATAGTGAGGTATTGAATAGTGAGGTATTGAATAGTGAGGTGTAAATAGTGAGGTGTAAATAGTGAGGTATTGAATAGTGAGGTGTAAATAGTGAGGTGTAAATAGTGAGGTATTGAATAGTGAGGTATTGAATAGTGAGGTATTGAATAGTGAGGTATTGAATAGTGAGGTGTAAATAGTGAGGTATTGAATAGTGAGGTATTGAATAGTGAGGTGTAAATAGTGAGGTATTGAATAGTGAGGTGTAAATAGTGAGGTGTAAATAGTGAGGTATTGAATAGTGAGGTATTGAATAGTGAGGTATTGAATAGTGAGGTATTGAATAGTGAGGTATTGAATAGTGAGGTGTGAATAGTGAGGTGTTGAATAGTGAGGTGTAAATAGTGAGGTGTTGAATAGTGAGGTGTAAATAGTGAGGTATTGAATAGTGAGGTATTGAATAGTGAGGTATTGAATAGTGAGGTATTGAATAGTGAGGTGTAAATAGTGAGGTGTTGAATAGTGAGGTGTAAATAGTGAGGTACTGAATAGTGAGGTATTGAATAGTGAGGTATTGAATAGTGAGGTATTGAATAGTGAGGTATTGAATAGTGAGGTGTAAATAGTGAGGTATTGAATAGTGAGGTGTAAATAGTGAGGTATTGAATAGTGAGGTGTAAATAGTGAGGTGTAAATAGTGAGGTGTAAATAGTGAGGTATTGAATAGTGAGGTATTGAATAGTGAGGTAAAAATAGTGAGGTATTGAATAGTGAGGTGTAAATAGTGAGGTGTAAATAGTGAGGTATTGAATAGTGAGGTATTGAATAGTGAGGTGTAAATAGTGAGGTAAAAATAGTGAGGTATTGAACCCCGGGTAGATAATCAGTAGTACTCAGAACTTCAACCTTAGTATACATACATTATAAAAATCATGTTAATATCTGATATTGGGAGTAAACAACCTCGGAATAGAAAAGACAAGAGCGCGTCTTCCAGCCCACCAATAAATGACATAATTCAACCCACCCGGTTAGTAAATTTACCTCGACATGCCCCTTGAGAAGGCGAGTGAGAGTGAAGTGAAGACACCAGCTGTTTAGCGGGGCTGAGTTGACTTCATGTGCGAGAAGGCAGAGCAGGTGGATGCTGGTTGATGAATGTACTGGGAAAATACGTTTTTCTAGACCAGAGGTAACTGAATTAATGTTCAGGCTTATTGATAATCGTTATATTAATGAAGTGTAAAACATGAGCATAAAAACAGGTAATAATAAACATGAATCATCGTTATATTACTTCACAGTAATCTGTTAAATACTTTTTAAGTCCTTCCTCTTGCGGTAGCAGTGTGGAAAGGGACAGAAAGAAGCGTGGGGAGTGGTGGTGTATCCAGGGAGAAAACTAAACTAATATTCTGAAATATCATTTGTGGTCTTATGTTCCCATCTATTGGGATTATGTAGCAACTGCAGTAGTACTAAAAAATATGTAATTCTTTACTAAAGTAGTAATTACTCAGAATTGCAAAATATAACATTTTCTAGTTCCTTTTACCACTTATAATAAAATAAAATGTTTATAGCATAACAAACAATTAAACTGACATAAAACAAAAACACCATACATTTAGTTAATTATATATATAAAAACTATTTATTTAGATGGGTGACATTATCTGCTCTGTAGACAAAGAAGAGCTCTCCAGTAGGTACCAAAACATTCAAAGGACATTTTCTCAAAAGTGAGGTTTCAAGTTTATCAACATTCAAAGCAGAATGACTTTCCCATTGTTCCTCAACTGTAGTGTATGATATACCATTTTCTAGCTCTGAGTGTCTACTTTTATCCAATGTAAAAAACACAATTTTGCTACATAAGATCGAAACGGTCGGTAACATTTGACAGTGAGGCAGATATATAGCATTTTGTAAAGAAATATGATTATGTGTCTTTGAAATGATACCATGAAGTGATAGATTTTAAACAAATACATGTCTGTCATTGAACAACACCATGCCATGATTAGATAGGGAAAAACCACACCTCTATAATAATTTCTTTAAACAAAAAAAGCTAATTTACCAACATTTCTGGAAAGTGATATATAGCGTTTTGGAACTCTTCATATGTTTCCCATCTGAGATCAGAGTAGATGAGAGATGTAATGTTTGTCTCTGTTGTGTTGAAGACCAATCAAGCAGGAGAGACCAGCCTCCCCTGTACCCAGCTGTGTGTCCATGAAGAGTGACTGGTCTATGAATCGACCTATAATGTTTAGAGAGGGAGACTTTTCTACTGAACAAAGGTAAGAAGAACTCATGGGTCATGGTCAGTGAGTTAAACAACACTGTCTCTAGTCATTTCTCCTCCCATTTTCCCATTTCATTTAGTTGTTTTCATTATCCATAGACTAATCCTTTAGTCCATTTATATAGTCCTAAAACAATATTAAACAAACACAACATTCCCTCCCTGTGTGTGTGTCTCTCTCTCTCTGTCTGTCTGTCTTTCTCTGTCTGTCTCTGTCTGTCTGTGTCTGTCTCTGTCTGTCTTTCTAATTTCTGTCTGTCTCTGTCTTTCTAATTTCTGTCTGTCTCTGTCTGTGTGTCTTTCTCTGTCTGTGTGTCTGTCTGTCTCTGTGTTTGTCTGTGTCTCTGTGTCTGTCTCTGTGTCTATCTCTGTATGTGTGTCTGTTTCTGTCTATGTCTGTCTGTGTGTGTCTGTGTGTCTGTCTGTGTCTGTCTGTCTGTCTGTCTGTCTGTCTCTGTGTCTGTCTCTGTGTCTGTCTCTGTCTGTCGCTGTCTGTCTCTGTCTTTCTAATTTCTGTCTGTCTCTGTCTGTGTGTCTGTCTCTCTTTCTCTGTCTGTGTGTCTGTGTGTCTGTCTGTCTGTCTGATTTCTGCATCTGTCTGTGTGTTTCTCTCTGTGTCTGTCTCTGTGTCTGTCTCCGTGTCTGTCTGTCTGTCCCTGTGTGTGTCTGTCTCTGTCTGTCTCTGTATCTGTCTCTGTCTATCTCCGTCTGTCTGTCTGTCTGATCCCGAGCTCTTCTTATGTTTCCCATCTGAGATCAGAGTAGATGAGAGATGTAATGTTTGTCTCTGTTGTGTTGAAGACCAATCAAGCAGGAGAGACCAGCCTCCCCTGTACCCAGCTGTGTGTCCATGAAGAGTGACTGGTCTATGGAACATCCTATAGAGTTTAGAGAGGGAGACTTTTCTACTGAACAAAGGTAAGAAGAACTCATGGGTCATGGTCAGTGAGTTAAACAACACTGTCTCTAGTCATTTCTCCTCTCCCATTTTCACATTTCTTTTTGTTGTTTTCATAATCCATAGGCTAATCCTTTAGTCCATTTTCATAGTCCTAAAACAATATTAAACAAACACAACATTCCCTCCCTGTGTGTCTGTCTGTCTATCTGTCTCTCTGTCTGTCTGTCTGTCTCTTTGCCTGTCTCTCTGTCTGTCTCTGTCTGTCTCTGTCTGTGTCTGTCTGTGTCTGTCTGTGTGTATTTTGCTGTCTGTCTGTCTGTCTGTCTGTCTGTCTCTGTGTCTGTCTCTGTGTCTGTCTCTGTGTCTGTCTCTGTGTCTGTCTCTGTGTCTGTCTCTGTGTGTGTGTCTGTCTCTGTGTGTGTGTCTGTCTCTGTCTCTGTCTGTCTTTCTCTGTCTGTGTGTCTGTTTCTGTGTCTGTCTGTCTGTCTGTCTCTGTCTGCATGGCTGTGTGTCTGTCTGTCTGTGTGTCTTTCTCTGTCTGTCTGTGTGTCTGTGTCTCTCTGTGTCTGTCTCTGTCTGTGTGTCTGTTTCTATCTGTGTGTCTGTCTCTGTCTGTCTGTGTGTCTTTCTCTGTCTGTCTGTCTGTCTGTCTGTCTGTCTGTCTGTCTGTCTGTCTGTCTGTCTGTCTGTCTGTCTGTCTGTCTCTATGCCTGTCTGTCTGTGTCTGTCTGTGTCTGTGTGTCTTTCGCTGTCTGTGTGTCTGTCTCTGTTTGTCTGTGTCTTTCTCTGTCTGTCTGTCTCTGTCTGTCTGTGTCTCTCTGTCTTTCTAATTTCTGTCTGTCTCTGTCTGTGTGTCTTTCTCTGTCTGTTTGTCTTTCGCTGTCTATGTGTCTGTCTCTGTCCGTCTGTGTGTCTGTCTATCTGTCTCTGTGTCTGTCTCTGTGGCTGTCTCTGTGGCTGTCTGTATCTCTGTCTGTCCCTGTGTCTGTCTCTGTGTGTCTGTCTCTGTCTTTCTAATTTCTGCCTCTGTCTGTGTATTTCTCTTTGTGTTTCTCTCTGTGTCTGTCTCTGTGTCTGTCTGTGTGTTACGAATCCCTTTGGCCCTGCAGTCTAGGGGGGATGGCAACGAGACCCGTAACAGTGAGAACAAATAACCACAGACAACTACAATCTACCGTCAAACTCTAATGGTTTATTTCTAAACACACGGTAAAGGGGTGTGAGAAGAGGGGCTGAGCTGGACCCAAGGAAAGAAACAATAATCCAAAAACACCCCTAAACTAGACTAGCCTATTTCAATAACTAGCTAACTAACCAAAATACAGTGGGTGGTCCGCCCAGTTCTAACTAGGGTATTTAGACAACAATTTACCTACGGGTAGTGTATGCCCAAGGGCGACTTGTCTTGGTACCCTTTTTCCCACCATCAAACAAACAGTCAACAAAACAATACTCACAAGTCCTGTGTGGCTCAGTTGGTAGAGCATGGTGTTTGCAACGCCAGGGTTGTGGGTTCGATTTCCAATAGGGGACCATTATGGGAAAAAATGTATGAAATCTATGTATTCACTACTGTAAGTCGCTCTGGATAAGAGCGTCTGCTAAATGACTAAAAATGAAAAAATGTAAATGTAGGTACCGGACCACTGTGACATGTATGAGCAAAACAAACGAGCGATCTGCACACAGAGAGATCGAGCTCTAGAGAAAACCACTGACTGGGGTTTTAAACCAGGGAAAGGGATGTGATAGGGTAAAGGAGCAGGTGTCTTCTGATTACTGACTGATTGGGGAATGATGATTGCCACCTGTGAGGGGAGAAGGAGAGAAAAGAAACACACATACAGGATACACACTACCTGTATCTGTAACACTATCTGTCTCTATCTTACTAATTTCTGTCTTTCTCTGTCTGTCTGTGTTTCTGTCTATGTGTCTGTCTCTGTGTCTGTCTCTGTCTGTCTTTCTAATTTCTGTGTGTCTTTCTCTGTCTGTATGTATCTGTCTGTCTTTGTCTGTCTCTGACTGTCTGTCCTGCTTTCTGTCTGTCTGTCTGTCTGTCTGTGTCTGTCTCTGACTGTCTGTCCCGCTTTCTGTCTGTCTGTCTCTCTTTGTCTGTCTGTGTTTGTCTCCGTCTGTCTGTCTCTGTCTATCTCTGTTTGTCTGTCCCGCTTTCTGTCTGTGTCTCTGTTTGTCTGTCTGTCTGTGTCTCTGTCTGTCTCTTTCTGTCTGTCTCTCTTTGTCTGTATGTGTCTGTCTCTGTCTGTCTCTGACTGTCTGTTCCGCTTTCTGTCTGTGTCTCTGTCTGTCTGTTTGTCTGTCTCTGACTTTCTGTCCCGCTTTCTGTCTATGTCTGTCTGTTTGTCTGTCCGTACTCACTCACTCCCTGGATGAAGAGATGTAATCTCATGTTTTGTCCACAGAAACCAACAGGAGAGATCAGAGTCAGAGATTCTCAGTGGTCAGTCTTCCCAGAGTCATCAAACAGACCTGGCCTCCATATTCAGTGTATGTGGTCCTGTTATGAACATTTGTTTTTGTTTACCTCAAGTAAAGTTGATCTGTCAATCATTCATTAATGTGTTAATGAGAAAGCATTTCTTCTCTTGCTTAACTTATTTACTTTATTTATTTTAGTTGCTTGAAGAGAAAATGATGACATTTGTGAAGAACGAGCTGAAGATTTTCAAGAGGATTCTTAGTCCTGAACTCCCAGAAGGCTTTGAGAATCAGAAGCAGGATGAGGAAGTGGTGGATGCTGAAGATGAGAAGCAGGAGAGCAGTGCCAGAGAGGGGGCTCTGAAGATCACACTGCACATCCTGAGGAAAATGAACCAGAAGGAGCTCGCTGACATACTGGAGAACTGTAAGATCTGTCTGCCTCATGTTGAATGCTGTTTTATAACATTTAAAAGCTGTAGCTAAAGTACAGCTAAAGTAGCTGTGTAACTCAATGATATTGTAGCAGCCTTAACACAACACCTAGTGACCTCATCAAGTAGCAGCAGGGATGTGTTGTGGTGATTAATTTAGAGAGAGAGAGAGAGAGAGAGAGGAGAGCAAGAGGAGAGCCAGAGGAGAGAAGAGAGCCAGAGGAGAGAGGAGAGCCACAGAGAGAGCCACAGGGAGAGCCACAGAGAGAGAGACAGAGAGAGAGAGAGACACAGGAAAACCTGGCTCCCTGTAGAGGAAAGGCTGTGCAACCACTGCACAACAGTAGAACCTGAGACGGAGCTGCATTTCCTGACAAAATGTTAAAAAATATAATACAATTAGAGAGTGTAATTTCCCCAAATTTGAAACCCTTATTCAAGGTTTCAAAGACTTCTCTGATGAGAGTAGGCTACCCGTCCTGTTGGGGGAGGACGCAGAGAGCTGTGGGTTGGCAGCGCACTACATTGCTGCCTGCCATAAGTTGAGGGACAGTGTCTGACAGACCAACCAACCAATCCCATTGACAATTTTGATTCTTACTATTTTCATATTGTAAGGTTGGCAATATGTACATTGCTCCGTCATGCCAATAAAGCGAATTGAATTGAGAGACAGAGGAGAGACAGAGAGAGAGAGACAACATTAATAATACCAATAATAATATAATCAGTCACACCAGTCTGTAATGCATTATGAAAACATTTACACATTTATACAGTCAGATAAGAGAATAAGTGATTATAATTTAAAATGTTATAACAGTCCTATAATACTGTAGTTATTAAAACAGACGTAATATTAATATCCTCTGTGTTATTTCTAGATTCAGATGAGCTTGCTGTGATTTGCCAACGTGAACTCAAATCTAATCTAAAGAAGAAGTTTCAATGTGTATTTGAGGGGATCGCTAAACAAGGAAACCCAACACTTCTCAATAAGATCTACACAGAGCTCTACATCACAGAGGGTGGAACAGGAGAGGTCAATAATGAACATGAGCTGAGACAGATTGAGACAACAACCAGGAAACAAGCAAGACCAGAGACTGCAGTCAAATGTAACGACATCTTCAAACCCTTAACCGGACAAGACAAACGTATCAGAACTGTGCTGACAAAGGGAGTCGCTGGCATTGGAAAAACAGTCTCTGTGCAGAAGTTCATTCTGGACTGGGCTGAAGGAAAAGCAAATCAGGATGTTCAATTTGTGTTTTCATTCCCTTTCCGGGAGCTGAATTTGATGAAAGAGGACAAACACACTTTCATTGAACTTCTCAATCACTTCTCAATGGAAACCAAACAATCAGGAATCTCCATCTACAACAAGTACAAAGTTCTGTTCATCTTTGATGGTCTGGATGAGTGCCGACTGCCCCTAGACTTCCAGAATAACAAGATCTGTTGGGACGTCACAAAGTCAACCTCAGTGGATGTTCTGCTGACAAATCTCATCAAGGGAAATCTGCTTCCCTCTGCTCTCCTCTGGATAACTACCCGACCTGCAGCAGCCAATAGGATCCCTTCAGAGTGTGTTGACCAGGTGACAGAGGTACGAGGGTTCAATGACCCACAGAAGGAGGAGTACTTCAGGAAGAGATTCAGGGATGAGGACCTGGCCAACAGAATCATCTCACACATAAAGACATCAAGGAGCCTCCACATCATGTGCCACATTCCAGTCTTCTGTTGGATTTCTGCAACAGTCCTTGAACACATGCTGAAACATAAGAGAGAAGAGATGCCCAAGACTCTGACTGAGATGTACACACACCTTGTGGTGTTTCATACCAAACAGAAAAATGAAAAGTATCTTGGGAAAGAAGAGACAGGTCCACACTTGAATAATGAGAGCATTCTGTCACTGGGAAAACTGGCTTTTCAACAGCTAGTGAAGGGCAATCTGATTTTCTATGAAGAAGACCTGAAAGAGGCTGGCATTGATGTCAGTGAAGCCTCTGTGTACTCAGGATTGTGCACACAGATCTTTAAAGAGGAATGTGGGCTGTACCAGGACAAGGTGTACTGCTTTGTTCATCTGAGCATTCAGGAGTTTCTGGCTGCTGTGTATGTGTTCCTCTCATTCATCAACAACAATGAGAATCTAATGAACAAACTGCAAACAAATGACGAGCCTGAAGTTACTGTCTACAAGAGTGCTGTGGATAAAGCCTTACAAAGTGAGACAGGAAACCTGGACCTGTTCCTCCGCTTCCTTCTGGGACTCTCACTGGAGTCCAATCAGAAGCACTTACGAGGTCTACTGACAAAGACAAGAAGCAGCTCACAGAGCCATGAAGAAACAGTCAAGTACATCAAGGAGAAGATCAGGGAGAATCCCTCTCCAGAGAGGAGCATCAATCTGTTCCACTGTCTGAATGAACTGAATGACCATTCTCTAGTGGAGGAGATCCAAAGCTTCCTGAGCTCAGGAAGTCTCTCAAAACCCAACCTGTCACCTGCACAGTGGTCAGCTCTGGTCTTTGTGTTGCTGACTTCAGAAAAGGAGCTGGATGTGTTTGACCTGAAGAAATACTCCAGATCAGAGAAAGGTCTTCTGAGGCTGCTGCCAGTGGTCAAAGCCTCCAGAGCTGTTCTGTGAGTATATAAAATGACATATAAGAACTAATCATCAGGAAGAAATATTATGTTTAGAGAAAAATATGTATTATAATATGTATATAATATTATATTGAATAACATATTGAATCAGATATTCAATCGAGTATTACAATATGACCATACAATTCTAGGAGACGGAAGATGAATCTATTTGTTGTTTGAGAGAATAAACCAAATGCATCTACTGTTGTCCTTCTACACTACTGGTGTTAAATAAACAGTGTGTTTGTGAAGTCATGATGATCTCGTTGCAGGCTGTCAGGCTGTGGAGTCACAGAGGAAGGCTGTGCTTCTCTGGTCTCAGCTCTGAAGTCAAATCCCTCACACCTGAGAGAGCTGGACCTGAGTAACAATGACCTAAAGGATTCAGGAGTGAAGCTGCTCTCTGCTGGACTGGAGGATCCACACTGTAAACTGGAGACTCTGAGGTCAGTATTCCTGTAGTTGGTCTCTGTTATTGGTAATGGTGAGAGGTTAGCATGTTTTGTTGTAGCCTCTGTTATTGGTAATGGTGAGAGGTTAGCATGTTTTGTTGTAGTCTCTGTTATTGGTAATGGTGAGAGGTTAGCATGTTTTGTTGTAGCCTCTCTTATTGGTAATGGTGAGAGGTTAGCATGTTTTGTTGTAGTCTCTGTTATTGGTAATGGTGAGAGGTTAGCATGTTTTGTTGTAGCCTCTGTTATTGGTAATGGTGAGAGGTTAGCATGTTTTGTTGTAGCCTCTGTAACTCTC